>NC_072468.1:25519976-25562476 GCF_027596085.1 Anoplopoma fimbria | reverse complement strand
TACTGTCTCACTGTGAAGGGGATTTTGCAGAACGCTGAAGACAGGATACATCTACACTAACTCATTTTGTTGTGCTGAAATGAAGCCCTCCCCCTAAACTTAAAGTTTAACGCCTCAGCACTTGAGTGCCTTTTGATCTTGATTCACACCACAAGCCGAAGTTAGAGCGACAGCTGTCGTTTCCTAGAAATTTGATGAGGCTGTGGCGGCCTGAGCACTGCAAGGGTTGCAATGGCGGCTTGTTATCTGCAGAGAGCTGGTGCACGATGGCTTAATGCACCAGCAGCAGATAGACTGTGAAACTGGGGTAAAAAACAGTTCACAACATCCTCAAAATTGCATAACACTGTCTACTTCCTGGGTTGGAAGGTTCTAAAGCTACCTAGAAACTGATGACTTTACCAGATATGCATTTGGTTAAGATGTATTATATCATACTTAAACAAATATGATATATATTATTGTGTTCATGCATCTATTTTGAGTTTTGTTTAGTGCTCTGAAGCAAAATGACAGGCATTTGTCTTTTATCCTCTTGCAGCTCTGATGTGGCTGTAGACTATAGTTCCTTTCTGCTCTGGTGTACTGTGACTTATAACATTTAAACTAAGGGTAAACTATTATTTATTGCATTTCTCATCTAAATGTCATCTTAAGAACCTTAAATCTTTAGTGCAGACTCTATCAAACCTCTAGCAGGGGGAATCCTTGGTGATGATGTGTGTGTAGCTGCGCCCTTGTTTGTTCAGATCCTCCCGTTGTCTCGGGTTACAGGACAAACACAGCGCTCATCAAGGTCTTATGTGGAAATGGGAGTAGAGCCTCTCCATGGTGATGCTCCCCTGCAGACCTCCTCATGTCCTCTCCTGTGGGTAATGATGCTAGCCTGCCACCCTGGTTACCCCCCCTCCGCGTGGATCATTGTGAAGAACAGGCCTCTCCACAGAGGGGAATTGAGGCTGAGGCAATAGTATGGAGCGGTTTGCACCATACACTAGTGGATTGGGGGGTGCAGAAAACGGGGCAGTGTCTCGGGGCTGAATATGCAAAGCAGAGCAAGTCTTTGAACAACCCTGATGTTGGTATCTTATTAGAGAGCCATACAGTGTGTGTGTGTGTGTGTGTGTGTGCATACATTATTTACCTAGAATTTTAAAGGCTTAATTTAGCTAAATAATACATCTGCATGGAGAGCGTGCCTTTTTAAAAATAGCATCTAAATTGCTGTAAATTTGCAAACCATTTAAAATGTTATTTGTTTTTAGGCTGAAATAATGTCAGTCATACTGAAAATGAAACTCGTCTGTCAACAGGGCTATTAACAGTAGCTTTAAAGGCGTTCTCATTGTGGCTGTGCCAACTATGGGTTTTTCGCAGCAAACAACTTTATGAGGAAGTTGTAAGCAAGAATCTTCCTTCAAGAAAACTCCAGAGCCCAGTAGAATGCTTTTATTTTGGTGTGTGAGTTTCAGCTTTCACACTTTCCAGCTGCAGTAAACAAACTTGTCAAATGTATATAAAAAAAATAAAAAAAAAGTGCAGCCTCTGCACTCCGCAGCGTCGACGGCAGTGCAGCTGTAAACTAAAGAGTATGTAGAAAGGTGAAGACATTCCTTTCATGGGATAGTTTTTCAAGGAGTGGTTTTGAAACTATTATTAAAACATACCTCACATTCAGATACTGAAGGGAGTATTGATTAGATCAGCTTAGATCACAGCTGACCAACCCAGAGGATCCCAAGAACTAGTCACAACTAGACCGACTGACTTGGGAGTTTCTGTGCATTAAGCATAAACTTGATTTCTCTTCTTGACTTTAAAGGAATTTAGTGGTTCTTTGCAGACATTTTTGGGTTATGTGGGCATTCTGGTGGCTCCAACAAGGAAGCCTGTCTTATTTACACACTTTTTGGAAACTTGTCAAACTTCAGGTCTGTTTCAACTCTAAATAAACCCCATTTCATCAGGCTTCATTGCTCAAAAGGTTTCTTCCTTTCCACATAAACCAGTCCGCTGCAGTTTGTGTAACTAGAGCTTTGAGGAGTGGCCTTTTTTTCAGCCGTTCGTAGCATTGGTTGTAGGCCTCTCCACTTCCCCGTAGCAACAGCCATTTTAAAAAAAGCAACTTGTTTCTGGGAAGTCAGCTGACGCACAAGTTTATCTTTAACAGGAGTAGCTGCAGTTACTAGTTAGAAGCGGCGAATACTCCGAAATGCTGGGCCTGAGGTGCAGAGATATGTTAGCTGAAGTTTTAGTGGTTTGAAGTGAAGCTGTGTGAAAGGGGAAACAGAGTTTGTTTAAATAGAAACTTGGTTAAAGGCATTTAGACCATTTATAAAATAAAAAGAACTAGACTTTAAGTCAAGGTTCTGAAATTAACCATATTCACTGCATGCTGTTATTCTTTTCTCAGACTCTCAGATGTTTTATCTTCCACTTTTGAATGTGCTCAATGAACATAAAACAATTAGACCTGATGTTGTTAAATGTTCAATATATATGAGCCAAAACTCATTAAGTGAATGGTAAATTTGCTTAGGGGAGCCCTATTTTTCAGGTTTGGAAGGCTACTGTGCACAGCATTTTACTGTACTTTGTAATGATCAAACTGTTATTTGCATTAAAAAAACACACACAATTTAAAGCATTAAGAAAATAATATATATTTTTTTATTTACATGCAGGGTTAGTAATCCGTAACAATAACATTTCTAATGTTTTTGTAGAAATTCTCATTTCATTCGGACCACAATCACTGAATGAAATGCTCTGACAAAAAAAGAAACGCTCATTATTACTGACTGGAGCTTGAACGCATCATAATTAAACTCAATGCAACATCTGTTAACGTTAGCTGTTAGCTCTGTTATTTAGCCAAGCAGAGCTGTGTAAATAAGTCTTTAACTACAGCCTAGCCTCCAGTCTCAGAACTTGTTAATGCACATGTGCAGAGAACCCTGAGGGTGTCCGCTCTACTCATTCCTCCACCAGGTGACTTTCAGCAAAACATGTCCGCTGAATGTGTCTCAGGTTGTTTCTGCACATAAACATGTGAATCCTGTTGTTGGTGACATTTTGTCTCCTTGTTTGGTGCTAAGTGAACACTGTTGTGGTGCTTCTACACTACACTTCCCAGAGGTCACTCTTGGCTTCTTGTTTTTTCTTCCCTTGACTACAACTGAATTTTGAGTAAGTGTTTTACCTTCTGTGTAAAGTCCTCGTTACTTAATCAGTTATGTTTATTCTGCAATTACAAGCGTAAAGAAAACACTTCCTGTGTGCGATAAGCTTTTTCTCTCTGGAAACAAATAGGCGCCACATCCATAAAACTTCATGCAAAAAAAGCAGAATTTTGCATATGTCATCTCTCCAAAACAAACCCTGCACACACAAGTTCCCTGTAATATCAGCTATTTTAAAATCACACACAAGCCCTCCACTCATTCTTGCAAGTATCTATAAATGGATGCCAAGGTTCTTGTGTTTGGTTATATGTAAAGCAGACACAGTGTGTCACTGGTCCTGGTTGTGTCCATTAACACAAAGGCAAAGCATCTTTTGACCCATAGCAGCCTGTTGACTGACATTAGGAGGCTGAATTGATGATCAGATGTACATTATCTGTACATTAGCAGCTGAGAATCTTCTAAGAAATAAGAAATTCTCTGAAATAAAATCATGTTTGTTGAGTGTTTACACAAATATTAGTGTATGCAAATATAAGACCTGTGATGACACAAAAGATTAACGCTCCAAAGAAAGTAATCCACAGTTTCTTTTCTTCTAACATGTTTTTGAGCTATGAGCGATTTTATAAACCAAATACTAATTAATTCATAGAAAACAAATGTAAGATTATGTAATAATATGAAAGTTATTTAAATTCAGTCCTAACTCAAAAGAGCGTTTTTAATCCAAGTGCTTCAACCTTCAAGATTTTAGAGGAAATGTTTATCGTCGCATTGCTTTTTGTTCTTGTGTACTGTTTCATCAGCTGGTCAGTGTTGAGCAGTATTGAGTTATGGGATGCAGAGGAGAGGAGCAGCTTTAAATAGAAGTTTTGAAATAGTCATAGATTATAGGTCAAAGGGCTCTCATTCATCAGCACCACAGTCTAAACTCTGAACTTGTGGTGTGTTGACACTTATCACATATTGAATTTAATCCCCTGGGTGATGTGTCATGTTCTTTTCTGAGATGAGTCATCCCTGTCTTTTGAAACTTTATTCTTCTGACTGATGCCCATGTTGCAGTATTAATAGACAGCTCAGCAGGCTGCCCATCGTCTTTGTCACCGCAGACTGCAGATGCTCCACGTCGAGGAGGAGAATAACCATCTAAATAGGATTACAGAGCGGTGTGAGCATCAGCTATACTAGATCCATGGTCACAATAGCCAGTAAGCTACCAGCCAACATAGGCTGACACACTGCCCACCAACCTGTTGGCGGTAATTACCATAAAGCTCCTTGTTGCCGTTGACAGTGCATGAAAACTAGCTAGCAGAGACGCTTGACACAGCTAAAAATACGGTGGCCTTGAGAGCTCAATTTACCGCAAATTCTTGCAGATAGACAAAACACAAACAAATACAGAAACAGGTTGCATGTAGCACACACGACTACAGGGGACACTAAAAAGCGTTGCACACGGCCGGGACTTGCTTGTTGTGGTTTGGGGCTAATGAAGTTATTGAAGTTTGAAAATGAGCTAAAATGTAGTTACGTATTTTTTTTTGTTAATTCTAACAATGTGGTCACATGCTTCAGATATGATCCCAGATATCTGCAATATTTCTGTAATGAAAGAACGGGCAGCAGAAGATAATATATCATGCTAACCTTGAACACTTTGGTAACCTAAATTGTTAGCTGATTACAAGTTGTGAGAAACTTTTAAACCGCGTATTAAAAACAAACTCAATTTAATGCTGATGCCCTGATATGACCGCTCAGTAAACAAGACCTTCATCGAGAGGATTGGCTTTTGAATAAAATTAGATGTTTTCTAAAGGGACTCTGGTGCTCCGAAACACTACTGCTTTTGTCCACAGGGACCGCCAAAATCAACACTAAATTAAAGTTCCTCATAGTAGCTTTAAGCAAAGTGATGGGTGTCATTTTAATAAACATGTCAGTAAAAACGGTAGGTTTTGTTGCAGGATTTGACAGTTACTGTTAACATTATTGCCAGCTAGCATGACGTTAGCCTGTTGCATAATTAATTGAGTGTGTTTTATCAGATATCTGCCATAATATCTGAATTGGGAGATCACAATGTTAAGCTAAACCAAAAATAACTTTAATTCTAGCTCATTTTCCAACACCACTGATGGATAGCTCACTTTAATAACTTAAAAAGCCACAAACCATGGCAACAACAAAGATGCTCATATAAAATATGACACTTACAAGCCCCAACAATGGTTTGTAATGGCATCGCTTCCTGTCGTGTGGGGGGATGAAAAAGAACTGGGTAATATTTGCATCATGTTTTTATATTTTTGTTTTGCTAACATTAGATATTTAAAGCTAACAGTCATATTTAGCATTACAAAAATGTGTTCACCAACGTTTGTTGTCAGATCTCGTGAGAATGTGTTGCTGAGAGAGAGAAAGGTCTTGAACAAAGTACATTCTCTCCATTTTTGTGTTTAAAAAATGCTGTTTTAGTGTCAGAATGTTCAGAAAATATGTAACTTTTCAAAAATAATGGGTACAATAGTAACTGTCAAATCTTTGAGTATTTGAAGGCTCTTCAGTCATTTTGAGCCCTTTATGAACACTTAAGGCGGCATTCCTGCAGACTTTGCCTAAGGGAATTACCCACAGTTCATAGCAATTTCACTTTAACCAATCAGAGGAATGCAAGCAAAGTACACCTGTGTTATTCATAAACCATTTCTTTTCATTTTGTTTTGACAAAAAGAGTATTATTTGACAATTAAGTCTCATCTCGTTGGTCAAGTGCTTGGAAGTGGTTCAAATCGGGAAGTTAAAAACATAAAATGAATACCCACAGTTGCACATAACAAGTTGTGACATTGTCAATGTGAAGCGATATCTCGCAGGAAAGTACCGTCACATTCGTATTTACACCACTGAACCATTTAACAAGTGGTGTCAGTTAAGTACTTAAGGGTTCAGGGTTTAAGGGCTTAGAGGAGACATTGGGATTGTTCCTAAGCGTGTCCTAGCTGTGTGCATCACTTTTTAGTGTCCCCTAAAACTGTTTTGATTGTGCCATTTATAGAGTGTTTGTGTTCAATTGGGTTTCTTCTCTAGTTGCCGTGCTTTTTCTTGTCATCTTGGTGAAAATGTTTTCTTAATTCGCTTTATTTTGAAGCATTCATTTGGTTTTTCCTCCCTTATTTATGATGTGAGTTTTCATGAACGTGTTTCAAATTCCCTTCCGTCTGTTTGATCTGAGATGGAAGCTACGTGTCGTCTCTAGAAGCTGTCGTCATCGTCTGCTCTGTCCGAGGACACGGTGTTCTCAAAGCAAGCTAGTGACCCGGCATCGGGTCACTGGAGGCTTTCCATGTTTTGCTTCACAGAGGAGAGAACAGTTTGGTAACAAAGACAGCATTCTGTCTGGAAGGGGTGTGATGTTCCCAGGAAAAAGGCCAAGCTTATTATAGGCGGGAAGGAAGTAGAGGGACATTTGTTCAAGTAACAAATACAACGCCCCAGGAGCGTACACTGGCATGTTTAATCTTGATCACGGGGTAAAGATAGCTGAATTTGTGCCAGTTTTTCTTCTTCATTCTTTGTTTGCATTCCATCTTCTTCCTTATTCATCTTCTATGTATCCAGTTTGAAATACAATTTCTTTTTTACTCTTTGCATAGTCTCAAAAGTGCCAGTGAAGAGTACAAAATGTTTTTTTTTATTTACAGAAAAAAGAAGAGAGAGAATGTGCCTCAGATTATTTATTGTTAAATGTAAAGCTAAGAGATAATCATGTATATTTTGCATTTTCACTTCCTGAACCAGACCGCAGTTCAATTTCTGCTGAAGAAACCAGACGGAGGTTTCCGCCTGGTATCCCTCAAAACGTAACTGAAAGTGCAATTAAGTTGTATGGGAACATCATTTTCTTGGAGACGGGGTTGCAGTGTGACTGCATCCGTCCAAAATAACGAAGTCCAACGTCTAAAGTCTACTTAAGGTAAAAAGCAGACTATCTGTAACATTTAAACACATTTCTCTATAAAGAAGCTGTTCTCTTAAAATACTCTTGTTCTGTCAAACACTCCAACACCAAATATAGAAATGTAAAAGATGCAAACTTTTAAAGCTGAAGCTCCATCACACTTACGGTAAGCCTGCTATAGTTTAAAAATAATGTGTTTCCGATAAAATCTGATTCCTGACCGGCTGCTTGTAACCACATGTTTGACAGTAACCAGGTTAATGCAGTGCCAGTAAACGGGCTCAGATTTCTTGCCTTAATCAGTTCTCCCGGTAATCAATCAATCAATCTTTCTGCACATGTGAACGCACCGATTAACTTGTACAATCTTCCAAAAAAGAAAAGACACATTTCAAACGCGCATCAAAGGAGGGATGCTGATTTCAACCTGTTCACCTCGTCTCTTTTTGTTGGCGATATGGTTGTTAGGGAGCAATGAAACTGGGTGACAAAACATCTGAAATGTAGGTCACCTATTTATTTTTTACTCTCTGAACCCGTATGAACCGTGACAGAAGATGCATTGGCCCATTGGTGTTTGCAGAAGCATCGTGACTCCTCCGCTTGGCGTCTCTTTCCATTGACTTCTGGTTATTTCTGGGTCAACCTGTGACAGGCCCGGGCATGTTTGACCTCAGTGCTCCAAGGTGTGATGTTATGTCTGGACAAAACCATCAGGTGGGTTGGAGGGTCAAATGGTCAGTGTCAGTTACAGCTCGTCAGCCCCCGCCCCGCCCGTCCTCACCCTTTTGTTCGGAGACCACATGTTTGCAGAGCATTGATGGTGGTTTGTTGACGTCTGCAGCCTCCAACATTCCACACAACAATCTGTGGAGCTCAGCGCTTCAAACGCCATTCAACCAATCTGAAGGGGGCCATTGTGTTAATAAAAAAAGGAACCTAACTGTGCTGCTGATGGTCATCTGTTAATGTGGTCCCTTTGGCGAAGCATGTGGCTGCAAGCAATGCATATGACCAATTTTTGCCATTGGGAACTTGGAGTCATGCATCTCAGATCACATGTTTTTATTTTGCCATGGCGACGGCTGAATGGATGACTGTGTGGAAATCGTTGTTTCAGCTTGAGGATGACTCTTGGAGAAGTTCAAGAGATGACCTCATTGCCAACAGGATAATTACCCCCCCCCCCTCTGTTCTGTCCTCATCTGGAGCTGGGATCAGCACTCGGTCAGCAAAAAAAAATGAACACAGACCCTTTTGAAAAAGAATCACGTCAGGGCATCTCCCAGGGCTTGGGATGAAAAGTCATTACCAAAGCAAAACCACAGTTTTTTTAAGGTTGTCAGGCAGACGGAAGTGCTGAAGGCGGGACAAACGATATGACTCGTATCTTAATAATGCCTACAATGTGGACAATAAGACCATATTCTTACAAAGTGCAGGAAAAATGGCTCCAGTTTGGTGCCTTCAGATTCAAGGATTTGTTATTGAAAGCGGCCTTCCTGGATCAGATGTCACTGACTTTGCTCACATGCACACTCATATTCTACTTTAATGCTGATTATTACAATATTTCAATTTGACAAGGCTCATGTAAACATCATATTTTGTTTGGATATTCGGAATTGGGCCTGATTCAAGTAGGATAGGTTGACGCTATTCTGGTTTGGGAGCATTCTTTGGACATAGTATACAGAAGACTTTGAATATGCGTCTCAATAGGTGTTTTTACATCAGTTTGCGACACACAGCCTCTTTCCTGTTTACGACTATCTCTGTGCGTTGAACACAAAGCAACTAGCAAACAGTTGCAAAGCTGGAATAGAGAAAATAAGGAGAAACACACCTACTTTTAGCATTATGATGGACTTGGATATCTATGGGTTTTTTAGCATATGCGCAAATATCTCTACACCGACCTTTTCAAGAAGGTGGTTGAAGGAATGAAAGAGGGAGTCTGTGTTCACACGGTCCAACAAGTCGAACCGAACCTGATGCAAAGAAGCAAAATTGCACAAGTTGCTCCTGCTGTGATGAACATGTTGGGGCATCGACAGGTCAAACACAGCCAACATGGGATTCACTGGACCCTCAGATGATGATCTGCATGGGCTTGTTTAACGTTAACCGGAAAATGCACAGCTGCATGTAAACGGGTATATTAGTGGAATATTCATTTTCATTAGCCACCTAAACAGTTATTAGGGAAATCTTCTTTTTCGTAACAAGGGTAAAAAACTAACCATGTGGTGCATGTTAACGTAGTCACTGTCTCACCACTACCTGAAGCTACACCCACCAACTCAGCCCCCTGCATTGTTTTTAGTCTCGGTGCCTGCAAAGCCTGTTTCCACTGTAGGAACTTATCTTGTTGCCTTTTTGTATGGAATGAATAATGGTTCTGGCCAATGGAATGGGAAAAGATGGTGTGTTATGTAGTGCACAACTGAAATGGTTGTAAATGAATCAAGTCTTTTCAAACAATCTTAAGTAACAGCCTGTTTTCGCCATCTACAGTTTGACAAACAGTGCTTCTTTCCCCCATTTCTTAATCGCTTTCACACCGATTGCAGAGCACCGAACAACACCAGTTATTTGCCATTTGTGTTTTACTCTGGAAGGAACTTGGGGGGGCTTTTCCGCGCCATGGATTGGGAAACTGAAACTAAAACAAAAGAAAACAACGCCCTTGGTAAGCCTAAACTCAGGCCGACCAAAATGAAGTGTATTTAACAGGACTAATATCAAATATTTACATTATTTCTTTATTTGGCTTTCCCCAAGTATCAAAAACGTTTGTCGAGTGGTTTCAAATCCAAAACCACCTCAACGGCCTACACATGGCATAGGAAAAATATTTAGGTTTAAGTCTCGGACCAGAGTTTTTTCATTTAACTTGTAAGCCAATTGTAGACGTCTGGTCATTAGAATGTTTGCTCTACTGCTTCACTCATCAAATTAAAGTGGGACAAACTCTGTTAAAAGATTAACTTGATCTCGTTAACCTGACCTAATCACTGTCACATGTAGACGTTGATTGGATCTTCACGTTAGGCACCACTTGTTTTTAGCTCATACTGTGCTCATCGGTCCTCGGAAAATATAGACAATGTTCATATTTCCAGTGCAGTAGTTCAGTTGTCAACAAGCATTAGAGACAGCCAACGCGGAAAATTACAATCATTTATCCTGTGGTGTGATCACACCTTTGTTTGATCCGAACAAGAGTTGAAAAGTTGACTTTTTTTCCATTTGACATGTGGTTCTTTTTAGGTTCACACTTACCAACCTCAAGGACATGAATCTTTGTAAACAAAACACTTCTCCATCGGTTAGAAAGTTGAGCTGCTGTTAGATGTGTTTACATTTCATGGATCACGTAGCCAGCCATATTTGCTTCCTGACAGAACATAGCCTGCAAAAAACTTTTGCATGCATTGTTATTGTGCAATCTCAGTCTCTTTATATCGTTTGTATTTTTCATATGTTTTTGGTTGGATTGTGTTTAGCTCGCATCTAGTTTTGGAGGATCAAAATAGATGAAGCAGAATCTTTATTTTTTTATACTTTTTTATTCCACACATTCCTCTGTCTTGTCAAAAACAATGACTACAATACATTAGAGCTTGACCGGCATTAGTTCAATCGGGGATTCGATGTGGCAGTTTATCATATTTTGCCCAACTCCCTTGGAGCTACAAAAGTCATTTTATACAACATTTCTATATGCAGTAGTCCTCCCCAAAACTTTGATGTGTACAATTAACTAAATGTGACTTAAAAGGCATCTGGGCATTACTGAAGTTTAAGTGAAAAAACAGAAGTAAAGAAGAAGCTTTTTTTATTGGCTGGAGGCTTACTTTCATCCCCCCCTGCCCACATGTTTTGGCGGCAAAAGTAGAACGAAATAATTCCCCAGATCAGTTGAGATTGGGATTTTCCCTCAATTATTTCATGTACTGTTACCAAATAACAATCTTATCTCCTTTTTATAAAGGGATAGTTTCTTATAATTGGTGGTTATTAAATATACAAGCTACAGTTGTTTGATATCTGAGATGAGTAGATTATTAACCCACCAGACTAGAGATAAGAATTTCAAATAAACTGCTTTCTCTGAACATCGGACATCCTATGGGTACTTTCCACCAAAAAACCCTTTTGATATCCAGAGTAACTTTGCTGAGCAATAACGGCATTGACTGTAGATTAGAAGTGTAATGAAAGGGTGAATCTGCAGACCTCAAGTTGGAGTGCTAGGTGTTGTCCAGGCTCTGGTAAATGTTTTACTAAACAGATGAAATTACTGTTTTCAGTGGTTTCCCTGTTGAGTGCCATGGAGTGCACCTACACACCTTTAACAATTAGGGCTTTTGTATAAGCTTCTGCTTTTGTTTTGTCTCTCAAGGCCTTTCTGTGAATTTGGGTCAGGGCTGAAATCTTTTCATCCTCCCCCATGGATGACGATAGGGTGGGGGGGGATTACAGCATAGACAAAATAAGAGCTCAGCTGATAACAAACGACACAAAGAGGCCTGTCGGCTCCCGTCTGCTGCCTCCATATTACCAGAAAGAAAGCTGTTTGGTTAAAGTGTTGATCCCCCATGTTGTTAGTCAGTCATTTCACAGAGACAAAGAAAAGGTTGTCCATTGTGTTACAGAAAAAAACGCTTTTTGAAACGATAATCCACTCAAATTCTGCCGTGAAAGCTCATCTGATGGATTTTCTAGAATTATCGCAAATATTTGTGATATTCAGTACTTTGGCTTTAATCCAGTGTTTCAGTATCGTAATCCTCCTAGAATTCAATCAAAGTTCCTTTAAACCAGCTTAGAGGTTTAGCAGTTTAGAAAACGGTGTCCATAAACAGCCAGTGTTCATTGTTTGAAGTTCCCCCTGAGCAACATTTTAAAGGATGTTCCTTATTTTTCTGATTGTCCACACATGTCATGAAAACAAAGAAAACCAACAATGAATGTGTCCGACTAACAAGTATCACCTGTAGCCATAGCCCGATGTTTCTTATTCCTCTACACCTAAAGCTCCATTCACACTCTGTATTTTATTTTTGACTCAATCCAAGCCTATTCTCATACAGAGTTAGAAGCTAGCTATATATATATATATATATATATATATATATATATATGAAAATGAATGCGCTGTCATTTGTAGATATCCCTCAAAATCAATTTGTATGTTATACTTCAGTAACGCCACTTCTGTAGAATAATTTACCGAAACAAACTGTCTTTTCTTAAACCTAAGTATTTCACAATGTTTTTCTAATCCTAACCAAGTAGTTTTGTTGCATAAACCAGACTAAATTGTTTCCTGTGAAGACTGAAGTTTATTTTGAAAAGACTGTATTCATGTAAGGAGTAGAAATTGACACTTGTTGCTGGACTTTCGTAGAAAAACGCACGAAAAATGAGGAGTTACTTGTTCTATTAGAATTCGTTGCCCACATACTACGTCCTGATGCTGGACACACTAACTATAGCACACACAATGTGTATCAATCCTCCGCTGAAAATAGTCCCCAACAAATGCACATTTTACTCTTGAAACATTTGCTATAACGACAGTCCCCAGCTGTTTCAGCAAGACTTTTAAGAAACATAAATCTTACATTAATGACTAATTTTTAAAGATGTGGCACCAATCAAAACTAGAAAAAATCGTATTCTTTAAACACCTGCATCTTCACCTATATTACCTCAACTGAATTTCTAGTTATTGAAAAGTTATCAATGTGTTATCACTTCGGTTGATCAAGTAAACACTGAAGGACTCTGTTACCTCTGTTTTGATAACCCTTTCACAATAAAACTATTATTAACAATGTTATGTTTTTATTGGTTAATTGCAGGACATTTTAATTTAGTAAAGAAGAGAGTTAATGATTAAGTCCTGATACTTATAAAAAAGTATTGGGACAGATCAATAAAAACTGAATTAAGAGGAAGTTACCATAATTTCCTTAATTTCACAATAAAATATAATTTATCCGCTGTATCTGTGAATTAGCATTATTACACATTAGCTGTGAAATGACTGTTGAGCCCTTCCACAGGGCCAAACATTTGGTATTAGCAGAAAACCTTTAAATATGATATGTGAATTTTCTTTCTGAATGAAGAGAAAGCTTATCTGGGCTGTAAATCAGATCAACAGGGCAAAGCGTGGGATCAAACTCCTTGAGAAATGAGTGCGTGGGTGGTGGGATTTTCATGTTGAACGGATGTAAAGCAATTATGACGGATCAGTATCAGTTAACTAATTTGATCATTGACATCTCAGATTAGGGTTTTGTCTCGCTTATTATATGCTTAGCTTTCGTGAAAACATATTTTTTTCTAATCATCCTCCCTGTGGATGGAAAACAAATCTTGTAAATTAATATTAATTAGGTTTTCTTTCATTGAAAAGTGGTGCTGCTTGATGTGTTTACTGTTTGCAGAACACAAGCTCACCATAACTATGCAACAAAGGTATAAAGTCGTAGACTGTTTATAAGAAGTGGACGTGGTCATCTGGAAGTCACCAATTGGTTTGTGGACGGTGGTTTTGAAGGCAATTTCACCGTCGCCATCTTGGATTACGGCTGTCGCCATATTGTTTTTCTTGCTACCAATGAACAGACGTTAACATATTTGGATTTAGGAGGAGTGAGGTAGAGACGCCGTATACAGCTCTGGTATTGCTAGCAACCTGTCAATCGCAGTAAGCCCCGCCTTAAAGCATCCCCTGCTTTATGGTCTGTTTGACTCTAAATGGAGCATCATTTACTAAATGAACATCATGCTGTATTGAAGAAGACTTGAAACTAGAGATTGAGACCATAAACTCATGTTTACAATGTTTACTGAGGGAATAAATCAAGAGAGAAGTAGAGTCATTTTCTCATAGACTTCTATACAACCAGAGGAGGCGCCCCCTGATGGACAGTAGAGAGAATGCAAGTTTTAAGACACGTCCGCATTGGCTTCACTTGGCAGATCCAGAGGTTGCCGACTGTATAAATTCCTGTTGCATATCTGTTTTATATTGTTTATTAGGCACTAATAAAAGTTCCTATTGAAATGAGGACTGGCTGTCACACAAACACCTGAGTGTCAGTGTTTGCCTCCCATGCATGAGAAGCACCTGACCAGTTTTAATTTTTCTGTGTACTCTGGGAACAATAATAAAAAAAATCGAAGCTAAACACACTGAGCTGCTATCCGGTGTCTCGCAGCCTGACACGTGTATGTATCTTCATGCAGCTTGTTTGCCATGGGCCATACGGCCTGTCATCTGATCCCAGTCTGTTTGTGCAGGAGCTGTTGTTTGTGTTTCTGCATCCGCCTGCCTCAACAGTGACCTTTGGTGCGTTTGCACTTTATCGTGTCGGTATGAATGAAAGCTTTTCATATACAAAGTGTTTCTTCATCCGCTGACCATCAGTTTTGTTATTTACCAGGTCAGTTCGGTCCTGTTCATTGAGGTGGTTTAGTGTCATAGCTAATGCAATCACTCAATGTTCCCATAACGCGTCTCCTCGTCTGAAGAACTAGGAAGTTAATCAAGTTCCCCGTGTGAAATACCTACCTAACCCTAACCCTAAACTTGGCACTCGCAAGTAGTGAGTGGAATGAGTTTCCTCATGAATTTTTATTATGAAGACTCATTCATGAGTTTCAGCAGTTGATGGGGAAACTTGTTTAAAATCTACGCTTCTGTGTTTGGAATATTTTTCATACCAGCACAAAAGAGAACTAAGATTTTGGCAACGCTCTCAGAACGTTGGCTACTTGTGTAACATGTCACGTTATAAGTTTTACTTTTGGTTCTCGCAAAAGGAAGTGGCTTATATGAATAGCAAGACATTTTGGAAAGTCCACTTAACCAGTTTCAGCCTTCTAAAGTATGTTATCTTATTTTAGCTGACCCCAGGTATGAATGACGGACTGTTGCTATGGTCACAGTTGGGATTTCAGTATGTGGACGCTCAATTTTATGTGCCAAATTATTGATTTGTTTAGTAAAAAGCCAAATAATGTGCAACATGTTGATCATTATTGGTAAATGAATCTATTCAACGGTTATTCAAGACCATCCTGTCTCCAGGCCTTGGTCAAGCCCTACACCCCCGCCCGACCACTTGGCTCTGCTGCCCCGTCGCTCAGAGGTCCCTGCGGCCGATCCACCCGGTCACAGCTTCTTTCTGTCCTGGCCCCTCAGTGGTGGAATGAACTCCCCACTGACGTCAGGACAGCAGAGTCGCTGCCCATCTTTAGACGCAGGCTGAAAACTCACCTCTTCAAGAAGTACTACCCGGAGCCTTCCTCGTAGCACTTATTGTATTCGTATTAGTTCGCTGCACTTATTGTATTTGTATTAGTTTGTTGCAATTATTGTTTTTGTAGTAATTTGCCTCTGCACTATACTTTTGCTCTGGTTTATGCTCTTAGATGCTTGTTTAAGAAAGGAGATGCACTTATGACTTCTGGTGACTAGTAGTTCTCTTGAATACCTATGTTGAATACACTTCCTGTAAGTCTACATTACATTACGTCTACATTACATTTACATTTAGCGTCTGCTAAATGTAAATGTAATGTAATCCTGTCTTGTACATTATCCCTTACTTGTTTCATTTTTATAAAGTGTATTAAATAACAAGTTGTGTTTGTATGAGGGACTTTTTTTTTGCCTGGTGCAGTGACTTCTTAAAGGGTCTGTTTGTCAGAGTTTTTACACTTCAGAGCTGTGTACCAGGGAACTGTAGAAGTTTAGATTGGTGGATTTGGTTACCTTTCGATAAAGCCTGACAAACTGTTTCAGCCTGTTTCCAGTCTTTATGTTGTCTAAGCATAATCCTGTCCTGGCTTCAGCTCCATATTTACCCTAGAGACATGAATGGTGTGCATCCTGTCATCAGACTGTTTTCACACAGCGTTTGTAGCTGTAGTTACGAAAATCAATGTGGTGTAACCCATAGATATCAATATCAATTCCCATGTAATCATGAACCAGGAAGTATAAAGACCGCAAAAAATCCCACATGGTGGGACGTCGGTCTCTCACCTAGGAGACGGTTGTTTGAGCTCTGCATGAAACAAGAAGTCAACATTGATTTATTTGTCACTCTACTTCCGTACCTCAGTAACGCCACTTCTGTATTTATTTCAATCCAAACCACAATCTTTTCCTAAACCTAACTAAGGAGCTTTATTTAAAACCTAACATAGTATTGCATAAACTTTTCTGAAACCTAACCAAGGAGTTTTATTGCCTGAACCTGATTAAGTTGTTTCCTGTCAGGACAGAACTTTATTATGAAAAACCATAACTGAGTAGTTGTAGATATATTCTGTACAAATGCTACCTGCTGATTGTATTCCCTGTTATATTTGATGGCACAGACAGCAGTGAAACCCAAGCTGCTAGGGTCACCTCAGGGGCACATTTTCATCTTTTACATATGAATGTTGTTGCTTCATGTTCGTATTAGAACCATAGAAGAAGTTTAGCAAATGACACAGAAACAGAACATTGAGTGTAAAAGTTCATATCGAAAATGAGCTATAAACAACTGCATCCTACTCAGGACTGAATGTGAGTAAACAGTCCTTCACATTCCTCTGCACACACACACACACACACACACACACACACACACACACACACACACACACACACACACACACACACACACACACACACACACACACACGTGTGCTCAAGGACACTGAAAG
The DNA here is from genome assembly GCF_027596085.1 of Anoplopoma fimbria. Classification (NCBI taxonomy): domain Eukaryota; kingdom Metazoa; phylum Chordata; class Actinopteri; order Perciformes; family Anoplopomatidae; genus Anoplopoma; species Anoplopoma fimbria. Next base: position 25,545,577 of record NC_072468.1, on the reverse strand, counting down.
AGAATATCACCCAGGCAGTGATGTCATTCAGCTCGGATATTTTAAAATTTAATGAGCAGAAACAAGTGTTCAAACCCGACCACCGGAACTCTTCAGTCACTCGATACCCGACTCTGAGGTGGTAGGAAATGATATATATAGAATGTCAGAGCACACAAACCTTGTTTTAACATTTCAGTACCCTGTGTTTAGGTGTAATGGAGTTACAAATCATCTGCTGCAACAGATCTAATGTGTATGTTTCTTGTTTTGATCATTCTTAAGCAGTTCACTATGGCGTTTGACCTCAGTGTGTTGCTGACTGAAAGCAGATTCCTCTGATAAATCTGTGATAGGTTATCTGACCTCTGAGGGAACAAAATGCTGCACAGAGTGTGTTTGATCTTGAATGAGCTGCACGCTGCCTTTTATGTTTCTCTGACTGATTTAACACCAGATTTCCATCTAAACCCTCCCACGCTGAACGTTTTTGATCACCGCTTTTCTTTTCTGCTTACATTTCAGTGACGATTGGAATAAAAGCAAATTTGAGCCAATTGTGAGCTCGTGGGAAAGTGAAACAATCCTGTTTATTATACCTTGGGTCTTTTAGTTAGGTGGATTTGAACAATGTTTATATCAGTTTTGATAATTATTCACCCGCCAAAGTTGTTGCTCCTATCTTTGAAGTCTGTGACACAATGAAGTCAGACTGAACAGGAAACAAGAGGTTGTAAACAACAATTTGTTTGATCTTAATCTATTTATTTCGAGATAAAACTGAGCTAATACTCAGGAAACTGTGCGTACGACCACTGCAAGTACGTCAGATCAGAGTTGAACCAGGAAGTCTTTATTAAAAATCTTTTGGCGTAATATGGCGCCATCTGAGACACGGTATCCATCTCTATTAATGCGTCAATGGTGGACTGTGAAGACTGGTCTGGGTGATGAAACAGTTCCCCTTTTGTCTTATCTTCTGACAAAGTCTGCTTGACTTTGTGTTTTTTTTTTAAGTACTGTCTGAACGTTTCATTGTTGTTGTATTGTTGTATTGTTGTATTGTTCCTGGCTCTCAGAGGGTACAATCATTTCATTTTTGAAGGACACAAAGTACAACATAAGATAAGAGCTGACATAAAGTTTATTTCTGGTTTATTCTCCTTTGTGCCGTCAAGCAAAATCTAACTTTATTTCTCTCTTTTCTTAACGTTTCTCACAGATTCAGGCAGTTATGAATGTGGAGAATAGTCATCAAAGTCTTGTTGACATCAGCTCATTTTACTCTGCAAATATTAGTAACATGAGCGGACGTAGTGTTGCATATCTTCAGAGCAAGACCAATTATCTGCTTTGTCCAATCAAATCCAACTGAGAAAGGCCTCTCTCTGATATTTTCTCTTTTGAGATCAATTCTTAATAGATTGTTTTAAACAACAGAAATGAAAAGGAGCTGCATGTTAACCCCCCCCTCGTCCACTCTTTACTCATGGCCCCCGTCGGCCTCCCAAACCAAAACACCCAGGTTTGGATAGTTTGACTTGTGAGAAATTAGGTGTCAACTGAAACTGCATCAAGTTCGGGCGACGAAACATGAGAGGCGTGAGACGGACGGGAAGGAGCGCTCCTGAAACGACACCTCCCATGTGACGACATGGAGCGCCGATTAATAATAGACTCCAGTGTCCGCTGGGAGGCCGATCCGTTCGACCCGATCAAGAACACCCACATCGAGGTGAAGGAGAAGATCTCCTCTGAGACTTTATGTCTCCAAACGCCCATGTTTTTTAGTTCTCACACTGTAACCAGATATCTATATACCTGTTTATCTCGTTTCCTGTTTCCTCCCCTTCGTTTGTTTATTGTACACAGAACAGCTCAGATGACCAGGTGCGTTTGTGTTCGTGGAGGATGGTATTGTGTGTTGTACTGCAGAGAGCTGATATTTGGGAGAACTTCAAGGCTCCAGGCAGGAAATCCATCTGGAACTGTGCTGTGTTTGAATGATTCTCTACCTCAAACTAAGTTTTTCAATATGATACACTCAACCCATGTAGACATAAAAATGTCTGATAAAAATGTAGTTTAAGTATCTTCTTTTAGATGATCAGAAATATGTTGTTTATTTCCAACTGCACTAACACAAGTTCAATAACGAGAATCCTTCAAAATAAAAGCTTCATCTCCAGAAAAGAATACAAGGACAAAACATGTATGAAAATGCTACTACTGCTAATACTGTTACTGATATTTTCTCTTTGGGAATGTGACTTTTAAAACCAACTAATTTATGCACATTAAAATGTCCCTGTTCAATTACAGTAAACTCCTGTCTACAGTGTCACTACGGATGGAACGATTTATCAGTGGAGAAAATCAACTTTTGTCAACTTTATTTCTAATTATTCTTTATTGGAACAGTCCAAAACCCAAAGAGATTCACTTTACTATGATATAAAACAGAAGAAATCTGACATGCAAGAACCAGCAAAACATTTAATGCAGATAACTTCCTCCTCCCCCCTCCCCCCAAACCCTTCCAAGTTCAGAAAAACAAGAGCTTAGCATGAAGGAATGCAGAGAGTCCTTCCCTGGACCCTGAAGGGGCTCTGCAGCAGTGTTGTGTTCATGTGGAAGAGTTCCAGTTTGTTTTCTCTCCATCACGCTCTGGTTTGCTACTGTAACTTTATTTAAAGGCTTGTAGAAGTTACCTGATAGAGTGAGGAAAGACACAGGCATACTTGGAAGAAAATGAAGCATATTTAAAACAAAGGTACAGTCCTGGAATCTGGAAAAACACTAACTTTCTTGCACATGATGTTCCAGGAATGCAATCACATTCTTTAAGCATGTTTTTTTCTTCCGTCTGGAATAAGCAGATCTTATTGTGGTTGGATTGTTTATCATTGATCAGATATCAAAGTCTGCATCCAAATGATGTCTCATATCTCACGATTTCTTTTCTGAACATAACTTTTTTTGTTGTTTTTTTACGGTGTAAGTTTCAGTCATTTCCTGGTCATGGCCTTGGGTCACATCCAGAAAGAAAAGTTCCTTTCCTGTAAGACTGTGTGCTTCATCAGCCCCCACAGAAAGAAATGTTCCCTGCTTCACCTTTTTTAAAAAAAACCAAATATCTCACACCTTCAGTGTTTTGATCGAAATACTCGCCAACTTTTGCCTCCCACACACACACACACACACACACACACACACACACAATCACACACCATCACACACATGACTTAATTAAAAGGCCCTGACGCTGGAGTCTGTGGATGGGGGAAATACACAACTCTGCTTGGAAACATTCTTTTACTACGCTCGCCCACACTCTTAAAGAAACAGCGCTCCGGTTTCATATTGATGGTTTTATAGACATTTTTTCTTTTGTCTTTGCCTGTGCTGAGCCACAGAGTGGCTGTGTTAAAGAGATATTCAAACCAAATTAAGCTTTTAAATATGATACACTCAACCCCTGCAGTCTTACAAATGTCTGATAAAAATGTAGTTTTAGTATCTTCTTTTTAATGCAGTTATGATCAGAAATATGTTGTTTATTTCCAACTGCAGTAACACAAGTTCAATAACAAGAATCCTTCAAAATCAAAACTTCAACTGAATAACAAAACAAGAACATGCATTAAATATGTAATGAAAATACTACTACCGCTAATACTGTTACTGATATTTTTCTTTTGGGAATGTGACTTTTAAAACCAACTGATTTATACACGTTACAATTCCTCTGTTCAATTAAAGTAAACTCCTGTCTACAGTGTCACTACTGTAATTTACTTCAACACTTTACTAACTCCAATGTAAACCAGACATCGTCATCATTAGTTGCTCAGAGCAACTGATGTAGTATAAAGAACAAGAGCATACGTATGGGGCGGATTTGGACTTTCACCCAGGAGACAGCTGCTCTTGTCCCGTGTGAAACCGAGTCACTGTTGAATTATTTTACCGAAACTTTGTAACGTTACTTCCGTAACAAACGTAGTTATTTTACATAAGAATTGTATCACTGTATGACGCGTAGGGTCCAAGCCCACAGGGACTGAATGTTTTTGTTAAACTTCCATTTAAAAGGCCAACTCATGATTCACCTTTGTCCTTCTATCTGGTTTAGAATGAGTCAGGCGCTGTCCTTGTGAAAAGAAACCGGTATGAAGCAAATCAGATTCCTGTATCTTGTGCTGTGGTCATGTTGTGTGAGGCCGGTGTCATTGAACTTTGTCCAAACATTGCCCCTCAATAAACTTTGGAGCATCCGGCCGGATCACGCAGCCCTTTAAACAGGAAATGGGTGACCTCATGACTAAATGATGTCGGTGTCGATCAGCTGTGCGGCCCGACTTCTCCACTGGTTCAGTTCTCACTGTTCCATTTGTCAGCAGAGATTTGTCTAAATGAGTTTCATTTCTCTCCCTGTGTCCTTATTTCATGAACAATAATGAATGAATATAACTTCCCATTATTGTAACATTATATTCCACCTCCTGTTTTCTGACCTTTGTTACACCCTTCATCGCCACGGCGGCAGAAACTTCGGACCACATTCACTCCAACCAAACGTTTTCCTGTGTGCTCCTCTCACGTCACCTATAAACTGACCAACCGTGATGCCGTTTATAGTGCCTCTTGACAAGGCCGTCGCCTGTTTGCTCTCCCTCTGCCTTCTTTATTTTTTACCAGCTCGTCCATCAGCTGACTGTGTGTTTGCTTCCTCCTAAAGCAAATTTACCCTGTCATGCATCTGAAAGACCAACTCGCAAGAGCAGGCTTGTGTTTGGCAAAGTCGTAAACTTGTAAAACGCCCGTCAGCCCACAGCTCCCTCTTTCATTGGCCCCATTTTATCTTTTTTCTCGCTGCCCTCTTTGTACAGTGTTTCTCCCAAAGCGAGCTGCAAAATCTTTTTAGCTGAAGTGCAGAGAGCGGAGCGGTTTGTGTGTGTGTGTGTGTGTGTGTGTGTGTGTGTGTGTGTGTGTGTGTGTGTGTGTGTGTGTGTGTGTGTGTGTGTGTTTGGGAAGAATTTAAGGAATGACAATTAGGACCGAGATAGAGACGGGGGAGACTTCCAGAGAGCCTGGGAACATTGAGTTCTGATAAAGCTCCATGAAGAAGGCAGTGAACCATGTGAAAGGCGGTTTGTGTGTTTATTTGGAGGCTATTCCAGGCCTTTACTGTGAAACAGGAATAGCAAGAGCTTTTACTTCAGCTGCAATTCATTAAAGCGTTTCAGCCTTGTCCTTTGTCCCTGCTGTGAATAGGAAGGTAGACTTTGAAGTGCTGCCCTGAAAAAAGACAATTGAAAGCGGAACCTGCCAGCTGCTGGATGTGCAACTGCCATTAGCACCTCAAGTCAAGATCCAACCTGCTCTCTTTTCTTCAGAGTCACCCAGGGCTCGGTTTTTCCAGTTTCCCTTTTGTTTTATGTAAACAGGTTGTGTGTGTGTGTGTGTGTGTGTGTGTGTGTGTGTGTGTGTGTGTGTGTGTGTGTGTGTGTGTGTGTGTGTGTGTGTGTGTGTGTGTGTGTGTGTGTGTGTGTGTGTGTGTGTGTGTGTGTGTGTGTGTGTGTGTGTGTGTGTGTGTGTGTGTGTGTGTGTGTGTGTGTGTGTGTGTGTGGTAACTCGTGCGCTATGCTGCAGAGCCCCAGTCAACAAGGTTCCCACACATTTTTCCAGAAACGAGCGAGGACCGTGGAGATAAACAAAGTCAGCTGACTGCGACAGCAAACTGCAGCCCTGTGCACATAACACAGCCGTCAACCAGCAGCTTATTACACTTCATTTCACTTCACAAAAAAAAATTATGTTTATTGTATCAATGCAAATATTCAGCAGCAGCACATGACTATTCGCCATGTAAAGGTGAGGAGGCGTCTTCCTCTGTGTGTTGTTTTTATTTACATTACATTACAGTCATTTAGCAGACGCTTTTATCCAAAGCGACTTACAGTCAGTAGTATATTACATATCATTCACCCATTCACACACTGATGACAGGCTACCATGCAAGGTGCCACCATCAGACACTAACTAACATTCATGCATCCAGTCCACACCGATGGAAAGCCTTCAGGACAACTTGGGGTTAAGTGTCTTGCCCAAGGACACATCGACTGCCGAAGCCGGGTATCGAACCACCGACCCTCTGATTGGAGAACTACCTTACTCTCCACTACGCCACAGCCGCCCACATCGCCCGCTTTTATCAGCGCTCTGCCTTACATCGTTGACATAGCTGCGTGCTTTTAGTGCACGTTAATGCATGCGAGTGCATGTGAGCGTGCCCCACTGATCAGCTCACAGCCGCCGCTCTGCACTGCTCTCATATGGCGGTTACAGTTGATAACGCCGTCCTAAGCAACGGCGCCGTCGCCTTCGTCGTTGTTAGCACATTTAGCTATGAGCCTCCAGCTCGTTGTCGCCATGTTGAGAGCCGTGGAGAGGCAAGCAAAATGCTTCGAATGCAGGCGGCAACCTCTGGTTCTGCTGAGAGAAGCTGATGCGGAAGTGTCTTTACTTGCATTCTCTCTACTGTCCATCAGGGGGCGACTCCTCTGGTTGTATAGAAGTCTATGAGAAAATGACTCTACTTCTCTCTTGATTTATTCCCTCAGTAAACATTGTAAACATGAGTTTATGGTCTCAATCTCTAGTTTCAAGTCTTCTTCAATACAGCATGATGTTCATTTAGTAAATGATGCTCCATTTAGAGTCAAACAGACCATAAAGCAGGGGATGCTTTAGGGCGGGCTTACTGTGATTGACAGGTCTCTACAGCTACCTTCATAACATCAGTCCACAAACCAATAGGTGATGTCACAATGACTACGCCCACTTCTTATAAACAATCTATGTTCCAATCCCATATTTTGCACTTTTAAGACACTTAACAATAGCCATGGTCGAATAGTCAACTATCCCAAGTGCTAACGCTAGTAAATGATGTGCTAACGTACTCTGCTAATGTTAGCTCAACAGGTTTTTACACAGAAACCTAATGCTTTAGAAATGTGCATCTCATTCCAACCTCTCCAGATATCAAGTATCACGGTTACACAATGTTTAAACATGACCAGATCCAAATCCACTAAACCAGCATGAGAATGTGGAGCATAGCCAGAGGGTTGTTGGTATCGGCCCATCTATTGGCCAATCTGCCTTTTGAGGAGATGGACTCAGCGAAGAGTCAATTGAGGACGGCTTTAATAAAAGCTGTGCTCACAATACGGAAAAGGCTGATTTTGGGTTCAGTGGTTAGTTAGTTTAATTCTACGGAAACGTATGTAAGTCATTGTCACATGTGATGAAGTGTGTGTGTGTAGGTGTGTTTGTGTGTGTGTGTGTGTGTCTGTGCATGTACATACATGTGTGTGTGTGTGTGTGTGTGTGATTGGTTGGAATGCTCACTTTGTGAAACCCACACGTTTCCCACGTTGCGCTTGTATCTTATCACTGAAAATCTGATCAAATTAAGGAAGTGACATATCATCGGTTCTCTGCTCTGCCAGGTTCTGCTATTCAGTCAACCGTCAGAAAATAATTGATATTTAATGAAACAACTCACAAACCGAAAAGTAAACGATCAAGCCATTGTAAATACTAGTACATCTTTTATTAGGATAATACATAAGTAATCTACCAACATGATTTTAAAATGTAAACAGAATGGGCATGATGGAGTTAAATAAGTAAAATAAATAATTAAATAAATGTCTGATTTTATATGAATAATTATGATGATAATGTCATTTTTTAAATAAATGATTATTTTCTCATTATCTAAAAACCACTATAACATTTCTAAATCATTCAACAGATATTTTGTGTAAAATTATTTTAGAAGCAATAGATTTTTAATCCTACATTAAAACTTAAAATATCCATGAATTAAAAAAGCAACAATCCCAGTTAAAGTGCGGAATATATTATTAAATACAAAAAAAAAATCATCCCACAACTTTCATTACATTTCGATTGGACACTAATGTCACACCAGTGTAAAAAGCAAGAACAGACACACACATAAAACATTCCAACTCTGGTAGAAAATTGCGTGTTCACGTGGAATCCCATAAATCAGAGAAACCAGCTGATTGAGAAAGCAGTTTTGCAAAACTCAAGTGTTTGCATTTTGCAGCCGGGGTTTCATATATTTCTTAATTGTTCTGACTACTACTTAACCACAACAGTCCGGTAAAACATTTGCATCACTGCTGACATAACATTTTCTCTTCACACTCTTTCTGCCCACTTCTTTCCAAACAGGTGAGCACTTGCATGAATCTGTCCCACCACTCGAGATGTTTCAGCTGAAGCTCCACAGAAAGCGTTAGGGTGTAGCCCCCCCGCTGCTTAGTGGCGCATATCAGCTGGTGATATATATATTTTTTGGGTGCAGTGGGAAGTACCCAAATGCTACTTTCAGTTTTAAATACTTGTGAACAGAAAACTGCAACCAAGACCAATCGTGACCTCGGTTTTACTGATACATTTGACTGAATGCCACTGAGAATGCTGCAGCTGTTGCCTGAAAAGACTCGGCTGTGTCAGCGCGTTGTAATCAGAGGTGTGTCTCTTCCTGTAAGTCAACATGAACTGAATTGAACCGGGGAAGAATAAAGAAACTAACGCTTGTAATTATGAAAGGCTATAAAAAGAGACTTTGTATTTAGCTCGTCTGGTGTTATAATGTTTCCCCCGGCGGTTCTTGCTTAGTGATCATCGCTGCAGCGTTTGCAGGTGTTTTCTGGTGTGTTTCCACGGCGGACTTCCCAAAAGATCCTCAGCCAATCAAACGGCCGTGTGCCATGATGTGAAGTCCAGTTCCTTTTAAATTTTTATGTGGTTTCGGCTAGCAAAATACCAAACTTGGCAAAACGTATTACTTCCTGTGCATCAGAAGATTCCCCCATGACGGTAGCCAAGGTTTTACATCTCTTTATTACCACACAGTCCAAAATCCTCCAGCAGAGTTCCTGACTGGAGACATTTTAAATGCAAATTAGGACCTGTTTCTCTTATAAAACATTAGCCTGCAGAATTAAAGATGCAAAGGTACAAAGCATGCATCTGCAGTACTTTTGTTTGTGCACAAGGAAAGAGCTGTTGTGTGTTTTAGGGCTCATAAACATTCAGCTTCTTTTAAAAACCTTCAAATAAGATAATTCAGTTTGAATGTTTCAGCCTTCATGATTCAGTTTTAGTTTACTTTTACAGGTTAAAGTAAAGCACACATATTTCAAACTAAACGCTCTGAGGTCAAACTAAAATATATATTTACGAGCAGCCACTGTGACTTGGTTGTGGTTTTCACCTTATGTGTGCGTATGTGTGCGTATGTGTGCGTGTGTGTGTGTGTGTCATCATGGTAAAGTGTGGTCCTGGTTACGGGAACTGCCACAGTGGCTGCGCTCACTTAGCAGGTGTTTATATGTTTTTGGGTCAGTGGACAGATTTTGTCAACGTGAGCACAAAACCCTGTTTTACCCTCTCATACAACTAAACTGCGTCATCACTACATTTCCGAGATAAATTTATTTTCTCATGGATTACGGTTACACGTGATTAAGGTTGTGAAGTCAAAACAAAACAAAAACACAACAAAATGACTCGGTAATGTCTCTTAAGCCTCATAGTTTGGCTTGAAAGGTAATTTAGGTTACGGACATACATTTAAATAAATCAACCTTGACGTTCTGTTTTATCCGGGACACAAACAGCGGTCTCCTGGGTGAAAGTCTTCTGTTGATTCAACCTCCCTCCCTCGTAGACAGATTTATCATTTGTGGACAAAAAAACAAACGTCATCCAGGAGAAAATACGATTTCCACAAAACGTAATTGACAATGCTGTGTCGTGGAATGGGAATGTTATTTTTAGGACACTAGGGTGGATATCGTCCCCACCGTGCAAGATGCAGTCTCAAAACTTTACACATGAGTAGTTAACATCGAAATAAAAAACTAAAATCAAAGATGGGTTTGGTCCGAACCGTGGCGCCAGAATAAGAGGCGTAGGAAGTGGTGAAGGGTTCTGATTTGGCGATGCAGCTGGTGCGATCCAAAGATGGCCTCTAGCTTGTGTGTGTAATCATTTTAGATTCTTATAAGGAGTTGTAGACACAAGTCTGTCCACTGAAAATAATCATGATTAAGAGCAGTATGATTAATATAAGGGTTGGTAGGGAGCAGTCTCCCCCCTGGTTGTGTCACTGCAGCTGTCTCTGCAGCCGAACAGCTGAGAGAGGATCAAGGCTCTGGAGCGCTGGATGACAACATCTAAATAAAGGGCTCACATCATGAGTAATTGGGATTGCCCAACAAGTTAAAGACTGTTTGTGTGAACTATGGGCTGTCATATCACAGCCCTTTAACCTACATTTAGATGGCCGAGGCTTTTGCTGACTTCATCTGGATTCCTCATTCGCACAGTATACTGTTGGTCAAAGAGCAGCTTCAGGGAGTGAGGAGGGTTGCCATTAAGTTTACTGCTCAAGGGCACCTGGTCAGACGCTTTTGCAGATTAGAGAGGTGAGAATTCTCCAAAGGCAGAGTCAATCTTATAGCCTGGTGTAAACCGTGCTGCGTGGCAAAGCTGCAGTACAGCAGTGTATTTTGGGAAAGGGAAGAATCGGCGGCCACCAACTGCTGACATCAGCATCCTAACGTAGCCTCACACAACAGTTCGTATGATATCTTACAAAAATAACTCCTCATTCTTGTGACAAAAGCCAGCAACACGTGTCAGTTTCCTCTTGTTACATGCATGCGGTCTTTTCAAAATAAACTACCGTCCTCACAAGAAACGACTCACTTGGATTTAGGAACCTAAACAACTTGGTTAGGTTTAGAAAAAAGGTCGTCTTTTGGGTTAAGATAACTACAGGAGTGTCGCAACTACCCCAACCATTCATTCTACAAAAAGAATTAAGGGTTAGGGTTAGATTTCTTGTTTCCCAACGGGAACAAACAGCAGTGTCTTGGCTGAAATATCACTGGTTGTTGGATTTAGGATTTCATTCTAAAAAACATTGTCACGCTAGTTTTTTTTGTAGGGAAAAGGAAATAGTTCGGCCTCCAAGATGCTGTGTCAACACTACATTGGGAAAAAAAGCAGGTGGCAACCTCTGGGTCTGAAAAGTGAAGCCAAAGCTGAGGTGCATTCTCTCTACTGTCCATCAGGGGGCGACTCCTCTGGTTGTATAGAAGTCTATGAGAAAATGCCAAACTTGGGGCTTCAAACCCGTAGTGAACCGACCAATGGGTGATGTCACTGTGACTTCGTCCACTTCTTATATCCGGTCTATGGGTTAAACAAGCTTTTATCACACCCAACGCACGTTTTTGTACCTTACACCTCACATCTGCTGCGGAGAGTCATTATCAGTCCGATATTGTGTTGTTTGATTGGGTAATAAAATGACATAAATCTATTTCTGACGTTGTTATAGTGCTGGAAAGCCTGATAGGACAAAAGTTGATGGTGGATGGCTGCTAGTTGGGTGGACAAAGACGTGACCTTTTTAACTATGATTTTCTGTCTGAACTTAACAAACAGTAAGTTAACATTTGTTACAAGGTTATTTATTGTTATTGTACAACAGGATTGTGCAACAAAATGCAGTTTGTAATCCCAATTTGCTACAGGAGAAAAGAAAAAAAAATATATATATTATATGAGGAAGTTGATGGTGTTCTGCACATGCACAATAGATTGTTACACTTCCATGTGTAGCATAGTGGCCATTAGGGCGGAATAAAGACGTCCGCACAGAGCCGAAACGTACAACCTCTGATGACGAAGTGAAATCTGGGTGGACCCTTGCAGACCTTTGCATACTGGCGGGCTAAACTATAACTTTGACTTCAGTTTGGTGGACTTTTCCGGCCATTACTAGATGAAGAAAGAGAATCGGGCCCGCTGCGTGGTTCTCGTGCCAGGCTTTGCATAATTGTGCACAAACCTGCAAACCTGCAGCCTCGCCAAATTCACACAGCTCCCTATTGGTCCTCGGTTACCTCGTCAGGTGTAGCTGTTCCTGCTTTATTTTTCTGTCGTGCAAAAGCAGGTTTGCACACATTCATTGTTGCAGATAATGCACAAACAGAGGGGGTGACACGTGAGTTGGCGTGGGGACCCATGCAGAGAACTGTCCCCAGAATGAACCCCATGTTATCTTATCTGGTGAGCATTTTAACCATGTATAGTGTGATGTCCTCAGGTAGACACCTCACCTCAGGGAATGAGATGGACTCACCTGTGCAGGTGTGGCAGCAGCATTGAGTGAAGCAAAAACCAAACGTGTGCTTTGTAGTTTATGTCAACTTGTAAGTGCATTCATGCTTAGAGACGTCAACTTTATTTTCTATTGAATGCAATGCTTGTTTGTGTGTGATTTTGTTTTGATTCCATGTAGTTGTTTTACTTTGGATCAATTCTTCGTACCAACCGGGTTGCTGCACACACAATCACCCGTAGGTGCAATCATTCTGAAAGAACATTGCAAACATGACCACGCCAAGTGCCATTTGGCCGTGCAACAATCCAGAAAGCTGTGAAGACAAGAGCAGATTAAAAAACACTGTTGATTTACAGTCATGTGGGTGCAGCACACCCACGCCATGCCAGGAGGCTGATAAAACAATTGTGTGTTTCGCATTCTGTCAGCAGAGTCAATGGTCAGGCTTGGTGCTTCCAACCCGGATGTTTACGACCCGCCGAACTTCATAACTGATTGGCAACAGTGCTGTGGGAAAAAATGTTGAGCGTGGTTGTAACAAAAAAAGGAAAACAAATGAAAACACCACTTCTCTTATCTCTATGGTAAATTTATTTAGTTAAACGGCATATTTGATATGGAATGAGATCAAAAATAACATGATTGGATTCTCCCTAAAACAGCTCAAGTGATAAGATCCATCTGTCATTAGGTAATGTTTTTTTAATTTATTTCAGTTTTCCATCTGTCTGTCAGTCTGGTCCATTCTCGTGAACGCGACATTTCAGGAACGCCTGGAGGGAATTTGTCAAAGATTGGCACAAACGTCCACCTGGACTCAAAGATGAACTGATTGATGGACTGATTTGGTGGTCTGAGGTCACTTGGACATCACGTCCGTCCCATTCTTCTGATTTCTCAGAAACGCCTGGAGCGAATTTCTTCAAATTTTGCACAAAAGTCCACTTACACTTGGTGGTCTGAGGTCACTGTGGCGGCATTTTTTTGGCAATAACTCAAGGATTCACATGCTAATTATGACAATTTCACACAAGTGTGAGAATAAAATGATGAAGTGATGAAATGTTGGACAGACATGGATGGTAACTGTAACTTGACTTGTTTGGCGGAAGCATACCCTCTAATTCTCGATTAGCCATTCAATTTGTTGGGTTTTTATTTATATAATTTTGCATTTGAGCATTCAAACAGTTCTGCAGGTCTTCTGGTTGATGGATGGTGATTGTTTGTTTTCGTGTAGTTAACTTTGTTTTCTGACTTTTGCAGCTCCTTGGATGTAATGTGAGAACCAGTGATCTTCAACACTCTGGAATGAAACCTGCACCTGGAAGGAAGTTCTTCACCCCCAAAAAAACCCAAATACAAAGACTTACACAATCCTGTCCTACAGCACCAGTATTCACTGCATCTCCCATCGCCGTGTGATTGAACACTTCGGTATCATCCATTAAACAGAATGGAACCCTTCCCCTCAACACTATGCAACGGATGACACAAGTTACTCATCCCAATCATTGAACATATCATTCTCTGGGTTCTATCAGCACTTTAATATCACTTTTTAATTATCTGTGCACATAATATGTTACCTAATTACCTATGTTGGATGATTTGTGGTTAAAGGGTCAGTTCATGCAACTTACAAAAAGACTAGCCTTCAGTGTTATCTATCCATGCAAAATGTTTTTGAGATACAGTATCAAGTTTGGACACACCTTCTCATTCAATGTTTTTTCTTTCTTTATTTGTTTCTACATTGTAGATTAATATTGAAGACATCCAAACTGTGAAGGAACACATATGGAATTATGTGGTAAACAAACAAATGCTCAACAAACCAGATTATGTTTTATATTTTAGATTCTTCAAAGTAGTTGAATGAGAAGGTGTGTCCAAACTTTTGACTGATACTGTATCTGTCTCCGAGACTTCGGCCTCCACCCTGATACAATGGAGATGGGTGTCAGTTTGTTTCTGGTGCTCAGATGGGTGAAACCTAAAATTTAGGAGCATTCAGCAGAAATTATTTTTCTGTCACTTCCCTCCTTGGGAACAGTTTTTCTTTGGAACTACTTCTGGGGAAATAGTTCCTATGAAATCTGACATCACAGTTCCTTTGAGCTGCAATAATGTCATTCTATTTGCATTTGTTGTATTTTGGTCGCAAGCAGAAGTTTAGAGACGGACATTTAAAAAAACCTCGGCACACAAAACGAGAACTGAATGGCTCCATGTGACTACATATGTCTCACAGGACTTTTCACGCTGAATTTGGGGATTTTAATCACTGACTTTGTTTTAATTGTTTGTTAATGTCTTGGTCTTAACATTTTTTTTACTACCACAACGTTTGTGTGCACAGCGTTCAGCGAGCACTTTATATTCATAAACTTGTGTATTTGACTCATTCATACAAAAGTAATCTGTTAATTATTATTTTGCTTTATGTTCATTGGTATGTTACAAACAGGTGCAACATATATATATTTTTGTTAAATTGTTTTATTCTTGACAACTTAATGACTATTTTATTGTCTGTTGGAAATAGGGATGCACCGATACGACTTTTTTTTTTTTAAACCTGGGCTTTGGGTTTTTGTAGTAGTATTTAGTAGTATTTAATTAATATTTTGTATTCCTTTGTGCAAAACACTGGACTCATTCCTTTATCTGTAAGTAACATAGCTTTCCAAACAAAATGCTACAACGAAATACATAGATATAAATTATTATTTATCATTGAAATAATAAATGATGTACCAGCAACTTGACAAACACATCTTCAAAATGAACAGGAATTACAACTCAAACATTTAAAAAGGCAGCAAGAAATTGGTCAAAACTTAAAATGAATTAATGTCACAGTATAAATCAATACAACTTCATCAAATGTAAACTTTATCAATCACAATTTAGTCACAAACTAGTGCAAAAAAGCTTAAAAATATTTAATCATTCAATTAAATTATTTGTCTTTTAGTGCGATTAATAATTTAAATTCCTATAAAATATTATAGCAGATGAAATGCTGCTGAATGCTTCTGGAGGAGGTTGATGTCTTGTTACATTTTGCATTATCTGGATTTGCAGATTTTGCAAGAAGCCGTAGAATGTGTTGGCCGTGCTGCAGACGCATGACGTAGTAGGCAAACGTGTAGTCAGACGTTCAAATAGATTATCATTTTAATTGATCGGCATTTGTCACGATGCCTGGTCCAGCTTTTTAAATCAGTATGGGCCCGATATCAGTATCGGGTCGCTGCATCCCTAGTTTGAAGTTTTTCATGATTCTGAAAGTAACATGATATTTGGAAAAGATGTATGGTTTTTTTTTTTCTTTCAATTGTCCCTAATGGTCCTCCATACATTGTTCCTTTGTGTTATAGAAAACAGATCTCATAACATTAGACAGAAAATAAGCTTTTAACTGGATCACTACATGGAAATGTTTTGCTTTATGCACTTTACAACATATTTTAAATTAAATGTGAGAATGTAAGGAATTTGTTTCAGGATGTTTTTTCTTTCGGAAATACTTTTCTTCTAATTTTTTGTAGTCCTCCATCACTTTACAGGTTGTTCCTTTAATTTCACATCTGTGTAGGTGGATTGCTCATTTTGGGATGAAACTCTTGGGCTCTTTGTTCTCGTGGATGTATCTATACAAATGCAAATAAGCTTTATCCTGACTTTAACACATCCACCATGTTGTTCATGCCTTAAAACGGCCTTTAAAACCCTCCCTACATCCTTAAGCTATGATTTTTGGAATCAGACGTGTTGCACCCAGAGCTTTTTTTTTTCTTCTTCTTTTTCCTCAGATGCTTTCAATAGAAACCAGAAGCATGTGGGCGGGCATGTTTTTTTTTGTTTTTTTGCTCTCTACAGCTGTTGGATGTCTCTGGGGAGTCTGCTGGATTATAGAGGGGATTTCTGAGAAATAAAGAAGACTGTTTTTTTTTTTAACCACTCTCTCCTGTTGCGTCGACCAATCACACAGAGTGCAGTACCCTAAAGTGGTGTTTATATTCGTTCTTTAACATCAGACATCTCAGACTGTAAGCTGTGCATAATGGAGCGTTGCATCATGTGGATGGAAACGGAACATGTGTGAAGCTTTAAGCCCTTTAAAACAGCGTTGGCCTACTTTGATATTTAAATCACAACCTATAGGACTGTGTTCTGTGATGAGGTCTGCTATAGGAAGCAAATGGTGCCAGCAGCAGATGGTGTGACACGATTTGAGTTTGAGATCATTATTAATGATAATACATTTAATTAAGGAAGCGCTTTTCAAAATCCACAGACACTTTACAAAGGGAATAAAATAGAGAGAAATTGTACTTTTAACTTTATTTTTTTACCTCCGTAAACATAGTAAACATGAGTTTATGGTCTCAATCTCTAGTTTCAAGTCTTCTTCAATACAACATGATGTTTATTTAGTAAATTACCTTGTAATTGATTGCTCATTACCACGGTGTTGTCCATCCGGTCTGGGAGTTGTCTGTGTTTTCGTCTCAAAACTTTAACCCTTTCACAGTTTTCAGGTTTCAGTTCATGAAAGTTAATTTTAACCTTTTGTTCCCCTAAAACCGTTTTATTCAGCGTTCAGTTGTACTTAGCTCCACCCTCTTGTGTCACTTCTGGTTGCAAAAAACCAAGAAGGCGACGGCCAAAAAACAGACTTAAGTCTTCAATTTTGTAGCCCACATACCAATGGGTGAAGTCACAGTGACTACGTCCACTTATTATATATATTGTTTTGTAGGTACTTGGTCATAAACTAAAGTATTTGACAAAGATTGTTTCTTAATGAAAAGTTACAATTCATCCTGTTGGGAAACATGAATGTCTGAACCAAATTTCACAGCTATCCATCTAAAACCACAAATTTCAACTGCATGGAGGCGCTATAGGAAAAGTCAAGGGATCCTGAAATTCATTAGAGTTCATCCTCTGGTGACCATGAATATCTAAAACAAATGTCTTGGTGATCCACACTATAGTTGTTAAGATATAACAGTCGGGACCAAAGTGGGTTATTTCCCTGCATTATTTGAAAAATCTTTGTAGTTTTCAGTAGTTTGTACAGAAACTAGGTCCAGGAAAATCCTATTCAGGAACAGAAAGGTAAAAATGCTGCAAAAAAGGAAAGAAAACAGCTGTTTAATTGAGCTTAGCATGACCTTCAACGTGTCTGTTAAGGACGTGCAGAACCTCAGCTTGTTTTGCTGCCTGTCATCTCTCATAAATGTTGCATCAGTAGCTGGGAACATCTCGTTCTGAGCTGCAGTTGAGAGGCAGATTCCTGCACAGGGCTGAAATAACTGGTTGAAAAGTGCATGTCTGGACTTGCCGAGCCTTACATAAGATGTGGATGTAATCCCATCAGATGTGACTGGGCCTTACAATAACATGGGAGGTTCATAACATTGAAGGAGGAGGTCAGACGCTGGCCCGCCTCCAGGTTTGAGTGATGACACACCGCCGCAAGAAGGAACACGGCAAGAAGATGAGAAGAAGTGGCATCATTACAGACACACAGACTTCAAAGTCACAGTCAGTCTAGTGTGCTGTCTGTAAAGTCTGTATTTTTACCCTTACCCGAGGTCACATGGGTGCCTATTTATAGAATGCAAATACTCAAACTGTGGGTCCTTTTATTAACCTCAACTACCAGAGAGAACCAGACCTTAATTGGTAATGCTGTAGCCTTACAAAGAGTCCTAATGACCAAACACAATTCAACGTTGTCATAGCATCTGGATGATGATGTATCCACTATTTTACAGATGATGTCGTCAAAAACATGCATGTGCATGTCGGCAAGAAAGTGACGTTTTGCCCCTGCTATGCAGATGAGTCAGCAACCTTTTCACATTAAATTAAAACTGTTAACAGAATGAAAATGTCTGATTGTGACAATGTGACCACATCAACCAGTGACTTTCAGGAGAATGTGTCCGTTGTTGCTTTTAGTAACCACACCGATACGGGAGTGTCTTAAAAATTGGAGTAACTTTTTTGTAGGAAATCATACAAACTGTTGAGGATAGTTGTAGTATCAGTACGTCTTTGTAGGTGTATCGGCAGAGAGGTTAAGAAACATAAAGATATTTAGTGACACATTCTTTCTTAGGAATTTGTTATCCATTCAAGTCAAGGCAGGGTGGGGACATGTCTCATGGTTGTGTTATGCAAGAGAACATTGAGTCCCAGATGAGAGGATGTGCAGCTGAGTCTGTTTGATTAGATGATGATGATGGCATTGTATTTGAAGAGAGAGACATCATGTTTATCATTCTGGTTGTTAGGTGTAACTACAGGAGACTCCATTGGCTTTAGTCATATAACTGTCTATGTTTTCATGATGTGATATCATCATGTTTTGACCTCTCAAGTTCTTCTGTGATGACTGTTTTGACGTCTGTGAATCTACCTGCATGCCTTATCTACATTTTTTCTTGATCCTTTCTTGCTTGATTTCTTGATTTCTCTACAAAACTCTGTGATTCGTGCACAAGAATCATCAGAAAACATCTCCCGCTTTGTTGCAGCCTGCAGGGCTTTAACCAAAGCATTTAAAGATATTTGCATGATTTGAACATGGATCAAGAACATTTTTCCCGACAAGCCTGTAACGGCTGGGTTTTGCCAGAGGCTTTTATGTGCCTTCTCCTTGTTGTTCTTCTCACAGTCCGCTCCTTTCACTTTCATCCTCCCTTTTCTGTTTTTGTTCTGAATCAGTCTGCTTTATTTAACTTGGCATGTTACATGCTTTATCCACTGGAGGAAGTTTCCCTCTATTTACTGGAATCATTTTTGATTTATCCTGTAGATGGGTGAAATGATCATCTGCTTTTGGCTTTGACATTTGACACCAATCAGTGTGTCATCTTTAGCCTATTTGAGTTTGTGTTTGCAGGTACTTTTGTTTTGGAATTTTTTTTAATAACATAAGCCCAAATACTGCTAGCCACCATGGTGTGCACGTTCTCATCTTTTTTTCTATTAACTCTTTGCAAAACAGATGTATTGCCCAAACCTTTGCTTTGATCAGCTGTAAATAAAAACAAGCCATGCTTATTTCTCTAACTTAGCTTTAGCAATTAGCCTATTAGTACGTAAGTTGCATAGCTGGCACATTTGAGGTCTCATTTGTGGTGTGTGTATTTGGCAAATATGATATTTGCTTTCTTTCCGTTGCATTAAATAAGATCGATACTACTATCACAACCACAAGTAGACTGTTAGCCAAGTTTAGCAAAGCCTAGATTAGCTATCCAGCCCAAAGTAAAAAAATACAGCTACTGACAATTAACATGTTGTGTTGTTGTTTTACCCAAAATGAGAGTGGTACAACTTCTTATCTCACTCTAAGAAAGTATATTTATTTCCTCAAATATTGCTTTGAACGGCTGTAAATCAAGTCCCCGATAAAAGCCATGCTAATTTATCTAACTTAGCAATTAGCCTATTAGGGCCCCAGTTATATAGCTAGCACAGAGGCTAGCATATAAGTATGACCAGGCTCTCTCTTATACAACCAATATTTTTATATTCAAAATGAAGAGTTAATAAATATTTGATTTCTCATTTGTTTTGTATTTATTCGTGCACAACTCCCATTCCATCACATTACAGTCATTTAGCAGACGCTTTTATCCAAAGCGACTTACAATAAGTGTATTCAACATAGGTATTCAAGAGAACTACTAGTCACCAGAAGTCATAAGTGCATCTCCTTTCTTAAACAAGCATCTTAAAGCATAAACCAGAGCAAAAGTACAGAAACAAACTAATATGAATACAATAAGTGCAACAAACTAATATGAATACAATAAGTGCATAGTAGGGCGTGACCATGGCCTGGAGATAAGAAGAACTCAGAAGACTAACATAATATAAACATGTACAATCTCTTTTTTTGCCATGCAAACATACAGCCATTGCATTGGGGTCACATATTAGTCCAGTTTGTACAAACCAAACGCTGTGGCTCCTTCCTCGTAGTTCACCAGCGAGAAGTCTGGCACCCACACACCGAGCTGGTTTCCTCTCTCCAGTGGGATCACCTCTCCTTGGGTGGCCGTGCACAGGTGAGGGATCGATGCCGACTCGCTGTTTCTGTCCAGATTGCAGTAGGCCTTCATGGGAACCGTCCCCTCTCCTGTCTCGTTCCTCCTCAGCATCACCCTGCTGACCAGAGGGTGCCGTGTGGCGCCCTTTGAGAAGGTCACCCTGGAGTAGACGTAGTAGTCACCGGGCTGCAGGATAGTCAACCAGCTGTTTCGGTAGAAGCCGATGTTCCTACGAAATGAGTGGTTCAGGTCCCATTTGAGATAACCCTGTATAGGTTTCTGATTCCATGTGTCCTCTACCACCATGCGTGCAAAGGCTTTGTTGTGTTGTTGGTTTGTTGTTTCCTGCTGTTTTGAAGAGGGAAGCTGTATGGAAAGCATTCTGTCTTTGCGGTAAAGAAAGATGAATCCTCCAACGGACAAAAATACATGCAGCACCACGACTACGACCAGAACACGGGTGAGAGACTTGCCGTGGTGTTGTGATGGTAGTGGAGCCGTAGCGAGGTCCGGGTGGGACATGTTGAGGTATGGAGGCCCCAGTTCCAGGCTGATCTGCTGAGTGTTGATCATGGCGGAGAGGAGTAGTGAAAGGTTTCACTACTCCTCTCCGCCAAGACGCCGATACCGAGACTCCGTGACATCCCATGCACTTCTGAACCGCAGCCCATTTTTGAGTTTTTAGCTCACTTCTTCCTTTTTTCAGATAACTCATGAGGCCCTGCATTACCCAATATGTTTATGTCAATGGAATTTGGTTTGTCTAAAAGGAACACTGCTATATTGTGTAATTGTATGAATACAACCAAATCTATAAAATGTCGTGCACTCAGCAGTGGTTTCAGTAGCGGTCCCTAGCAACAAGCGGCCGGGAGCTGGTTAAGAGTAGAGAGTGACGAGTAAGCAGGCAGTATTAAACAAGTAATAAAAGGTGTTTTGAGCGTGAGAAAGTGTAAGTCAACCCGACCATGAGAGCATGCATTCTTAAGCAGGCACCCCAAATATTTTGCAGCTTGCTGCTACAGAATGAAAGATTAGCCTTGGACAGACACAGAGGTGCACACTCAATCAGTGATCAACGCACAGTCACACACGACCGCACACGTTACCTCTTGCCAGGTTTATGCTTAATCTGACCCTCTTGGAAAATTAATTAATTTTACATATAAGGCATTTCTTCTCAATATCAGTCGACATCCTAGGCTAGTTTTTTCTTTGTTCTTGTTATTTGTTCCATGTTGTCATGTCAACACATCACCTGTCAACTTTAAAATATGTTAGATTCAGGTGGATACATAGGTCTCTCATGATTGGTTAGCGATCCCCGATGAAAAATCAATGAGAGTGGATGCAAAGTCAGACTGACGATGGAAACAATGTGTACCAAGTTGACAATTCTGTCTGATATCAGGCCGGTGCAAACAATAAAAACACTGTCATAGAAAGTTGGCACAGAGCATATTTAAGTTAAGGCTCCATGCTAAGACTTATAATCAACATTGTCTGTAATAAATTACCCCAAAAAATAAAAATAAAACAGGAACAATATAAGAAATATATACATATAGGCTTCCTTTCCTTTGTATTTGTTTGCAGATGATGAACTTATGTCCTAACCAGACATTTCCTCTCTTGCATAATTCGAACACTATCACCTCAAAACAAACTGTGAATCCAGACCTCAAACTACAGGAAGGTTTCCAGTAGGGTCTGTTTTCTCAGTTTGGTCCTCCCCGGTCCTCCACCCCCTCACCCGGGCTGTGTGTGTGTGTGGCATGTGGTTTGGATTCCTGCCCAAGGTCTATTCACTGTAGGAGAACAAGGCCCCCCAGTGTGCTCTGTTTTCCACATTCCACAGCCCTGACATCAGCCCGGCTGCAGGAAGGACGTTGCCTCAATAGCGAAAAACGGCTGTGTGCGGGAAGAGGCCCCCCTCTTGACCCCGGCAGTCTGGCTGTCGGAGAACGCCAGAGTGAAAGGGGGGGGCGCCATCTCCGACCGCACAAGCCCCCAACAACAATGCAATCAAACGGATGCTTTACATACCACATGTTGTTTTGCGGCATAAATTAGATGGCGATGGTTAAGATGGATTATCCCTGCATGGACGGGCCATATGGAAATTTAGGTCACATGCTGAATGTAAATATTATGCTTTGCAAAATTGCAGCGTGGAGACAACTGATGACTTGTTTAGGTTTGGTTACAGGCCTGTAGCATTTCAGTCTACAGACTTTATAGTCCATTTTTAGCATGTTAATACACAGTGAAGGCTTAGCAGTTTGTGTGTTGGTACTTCTCTTTTAATATTAAGCTGAACATATCAAGTTTTTACTTCCAGAAGTGAATTCACTTCAGAAAAATCTTGGGTTTGATTGGTCTGTATCTCTTTAATGCTAACATGCTCACAATTACATGCTAGCAGGCTTAGTAGGTGCTCTATAATGCTTAAAATGTTCACTGCTTTAGTTAAGGTGTTAGCATTATAGGAATGTCATTAGCCTTGCAGGAACTTGGTCATTAACCATTGAAATGTTGATCTGATGATTGCACTAGAAGAGAAGTGAAGGGATCAAATGAATGTTCAAAAACATCATTGCAATTCATCCTACAGCTGTTGAGACATTTCACACAAAACAGGTCTTTCTCACACAGCGTTCTTAGCTTTTCCTATGAATGATTAATTCCATCTAATTCGTAGATATCCCACGAAAGCAAATCGTATGTAAGCCACGTAATCATGAACCAGGAAGTATAAAGACAGCAGAAAGTCAGACAGGAATGGTGGAAGGGTTCAAACAAAAACCCGTCTTTGCCCATTCCATTCCATTTTCCGTAACCTGCTTATCCAGTTAAGGGTCGCAGGGGTGCTGGAGCCGATCTCAGCTGTCAATGGGTGAAGGCAGGGTTCACCCTGGACAGGTCGCCAGCCTATCACAGGGCTGGATGGATGTATGTATGTAATGAGCGGTAACTGACATGTTGTTGGACATTCGTAGGAAATCAATGAAAAATGAGGAGTAACTTTTTGTAAGATATCATTCATCATCATTTGAAACCACAAATGTCAAAGTCCCTGGGATTCATCCTCTGGGAACCATGAATGTTTTGTGGAAATCTAATCATAAGTTGAGATATTTTCCGTCTTGATAAAAGTGGTGGACCAACAGACCAACATCACAATCCATACTGGTTACAAATCTGGATGAACATAAGAAAAAGACACAATTGTAAACTTTGAAAATGAGGCAAATATAGAAAAACAAAAATATATTGCTGATACAACACTAAAAACAACAATAACAGACTTTGTTTTCATGACTGAAGCAAACTAAAACACACTAATAACCTGTTATCTTGCACCAAAGATGAGCCCTGACCTCAAAGACGGACAACTTGACAGATAATGAAAGAGTGTAGAGATGAGCACATACAGGTATTTAACCCTTTAACACCCACTCGCCTGTTCCTGTTGGTCTGCCTAGACTATAACAAATGAAGATGTCTTTAAAGGCAGAAGTCCATGATCATGTCAGTATTTTTCTTGTGTATTCTGTCATTGAATCTTGGTTACTTTTACTGCAGATTGCTCCAAAAATACAATAGTTTAATCTATGGATTCATATATAAGTTGTTCCTATTCAAGTAGAACGACTTCTTCAAAGTTCTCCATATGGGCGGCAAAAAGTACTGAAACTAGGCGACTCTCATTCACTCAAGTTTCTTTCCATGAACTTGAACAATGGCCTTGATGTTTAACCCATGCTCAGTGTGTGCAGTGGTTGTGTGAAAATAAACTTTTTATTTTTGTGGAAAGCAACACTTTGTTTCTATAAATAATGTGCATTGATTACATTCAAAAATATATATTTTTCAACATTATTCTTCTAGTGGATTTATCTTTTTCTCTAAAATCATTTTCCCTTATAAGGAAATCAGCGTGCAAGAAAGACTGACCTACAGTTCAGCAAAGCTAAAATGAGATAAGGACTGATGAGGAATTCAAGATAAAAGATTTGTTTATCATCATTCCTCAGTACAGAAATGTAAGTCATTTCCTTTCTACTGAAGTAAGAAAACATATGTAACCGTGTTGACATACAGCTGATGGCGTCTTCAGTTTTTCTTTCCTGGTTATTGTTTATTTTATCCTGAATATTTTCCCTGCATGGTCATTCGATGAGGCATTCAGGCTCACGGCCGTGCTCCAGATGCAGCCTTGGATTGCATTTCCCGTCAGCCGAAGGCAAGGCCAAGTGTGTGTGTGTGTGTGTGTGTGTGTGTGTGTGTGTGTGTGTGTGTGTGTGTGTGTGTGTGTGTGTGTGTGTGTGTGTGTGTGTGTGTGTGTGTGTGTGTGTGTGTGTGAGAGAGAGAGACTGCGTGGGAGGGCGAGTGGGTCGCTATGTGGTTGGGGTATAATGGAGAGGAGGGGGTTAGGGCTTAGGAGAGGAGATGTGGAAGCGTGGGAGGAGGAGACATCAAAGAAATTGGATCCCCTCGTTCACACAAAGCAGGCCGTGGGGTTCAGAGACAAAGGAAACGCGATCCACCACGTGACCCTGAACGCCACGCATGCCTCCCCTGTCTGGCTCCATTCAGCTTTTCACTCATTCAAACTTTATCAGGCCGCAGAGCCACAACAAGCACTGGGGCCGCACCGAAACTGACCCCCTAATGTGAAAGGGTTTCTATTTAATTTGTATTAATTGTTACAAATTTTGGGTGGTTACGTTTGTCAAAGGCTTTTTTTTATCCCTTTTTACATTTTATATTGAATTTTAAATATGTTTGTTAACATAGCTAGTTCAAAGGAAACCACACTTTCTTTCTCATCTTTGTATTTTTGACGATCATACAGAAAAGTCAAACCAAAAACACACCCTAGGTATTGTCCTTCGCAAAAATATTGCGGAAAATAAAAATTGGACCATAGATTATACTGCAAACATTTTACTTGTTTAGAGTCATATTCATGGTCACTTCATTGGTAAGTTTACAAAACAAAGTGAAACTAGAAAAATGGCATCATTTCATCATATCACTAAAATAATGGAAATTATGTACAGTCAGACTTCTTTTTTATTCTTATCATTCTGACGATCATTGTGATGTAACACTGAGTTTGTGGATTCAACTCCTGACCTCAAGAAGAGACATTCAAAGATAATCTGTCTCCTGCAGATATAATGATTTCTGTCAGGGATCAAGAAGGAATCCTTCAGACGCAGAAATTAATATTATAGACCGTTTTATGCTTGGATAAGAAGGATGTCAATGCATGTTTG